>NC_137797.1:98267885-98315385 GCF_963383645.1 Muscardinus avellanarius
CAACTAGAAATTGGAAACCCAATAAAAAGTCTTTCTTTTGATGAAAATCTCTTCCGTATGTTTGGAAAACAATCTGCTCTCATATTAATTGAACATACCCAACATACACAAAGTGAAATGACTTCTTAAGATCTTCCTTTTATGGTCTCGGGGTTCAAAAGGTTTGGATTCCAAAGCATTTCTGACCAGGTTTTGACCTTTTTTTCAGACAGTTGGGTGCTCCCAGCTCAAGCTGGCTCCACATTTTAGGCCAGCCAACCCAATTCCGTGAGTCACACGATGTCCTCTGACATTTCTAATGCGTTCCATATCACTGTGCCGCAGAAAGCTTCACGGGGGTGCCTCATCAGTGGCTAGGGTTTGGAAATTAAGGTGGAATCACAGGTTTAATGGGAAAATGCCTGGACAGAAAGTCAGAGTAACTGGGCCTTCCAGGCTCAACTTCAGGTCAATTGTATGACTCTGAAAGATATTAGGTATATGATCTTTAAGAATCTTTAAAATTTTCACTATTCTGGGCTTTTCTCTGTCAGCCTCCCTGAATACCCGGGAGCAAAAGTCTTATGTCCCATTGTCAAATTAAAAAGAGAGAGAGAGAGAGAGAGAGAGAGAGAGAGAGAGAGAGAGAGAGAGAGAGAGAGATTAAAGGTATTGAAGTATTAAAAAAAAACCCACAACATTCCCGTGGATTTTCTCGGATACCAAGCCAATGCTAAGAATCCACAATAATCCAACTAGTCGAGGGAAATAAAAATCCATTTCTTCCTCTGGCTCTCTCCAGAGTTTGCATTGCAGATAAATGAGTCAGACTTAGATGAGTAAAAATTAAGATTCATCTTCACAAACATTTTGAAAATATATACCCGAAAAAAAAACGAAGGAGCCATTTAACATTGGAGTGTTTGGTAAATGATTACAGATGCTTTGCTATCTTCTTCCAGCCTTCCCAAATACTCTCATCACCTGCCATTTGCAGGATGGGCTCCATCTCCAGCCATACCAGATCATCCGATGTTCCGAGAAGACAGTTCTTTGTATGTGTGCTTCTATTTGGTCGGCATTTCCATCCCTGCCCTCTGCATCTGATACACTCCTCTTCATCTTTCTGGACTCAATTTAACATTGTCTCTGTGTAGCCTTCCTAATTATCATCATGAATTCTGACCTCCTCTTCCTGAATTTCTCAAATCCCAATAGTCTATACTTGATTCCATTATAGCACAAACCTGTTATCATCATCTGTTAACCTCTCTGTTCTCCTCATACTATGAGATTCATGAGGGGAAAGAAGGGTCATCCACTCTTGGTTGCCATGGTCACTCGTGATGCTTTTATTAGCTTGCTAAATATTAGAGCCATACAGAGGTGAGACAGCGGCAACCGGTACTGATGCCTTAAACTGGTTTGTGAAAATTGTTAAGGGATATTGTCAGTTGATCTTAAAAAGTGCATTATGTAAACTTACAACTAAGTAAAATGTTTTCTGGACAAAAGTAATGGAAGCTCAAAATTCATCGTTTCCTATATTACAACTTTTATTTATCATCTGTGCACTTGGGGCCATTTAGGTCTATGCTGGTGTGGTAGAAGTGGGATTGTGATGCTGCCCAGCTCTTCCCAGCTCCACAGATGGTGAGGTCACGTCAGTAGCTTAAAACTGGCCGTGGTAGGAATATTTACACCACAGAAATGAGCAGACATTACAAACCAGGGCTTGGTTTATTGTTTTATTGATTATCTATTAAAATAACCGGGAAACTTTAAATGAAAACTAAATTTAGAGTGTAATCGTTGCATTGTGAATGTTCTTACACACACACACACACACACACACACACACACACACACACACACACACGCCTGAGTATTTGAAAACTATTATCCAGTTCAGCAAAGAAGTTTCTCATGCCATTGATAAGTGTAATTGTGGCCTGTATCTTTGTTGTTTCACTTCCAATTTATTTGTGAAAATATCAGCCAGCATTTATGTCAGAAAGATACACATTTTTTAGTTGCCATCATAAGTTGGCTAGAGATACAAGAATTTGGCAAATACCAGTGAAAGAATCCTATGAAAATCAGCTGGCTACCTAAAGCTTATAATAAAGACTATGTTGTTGTTGTTGTTATTATTATTATTATTATTATTATTATTTACTGGGGATTGAACCCAGGGGCATCCTATCTCCAAGACACACCCCCTATTCTTTTTATTTTTATTTTGAAACAGAGTTTCACCAAGTTTCTCAGAGTCTCACTAAGTGGCTGAGGCTGGCCTTGAACTTGCAAACCTTCCATCTCCTTCTCCCAAGTACTGGGATTACAGGTGTGCACTGCTATGCACGGTTGCATATTTTATTATTATTTATAAAATATGTACAACACATCCTTTACATCAGTAATATCTGTAACAAACATGTAGGCACATGAATGCATCTATTTTCCAGTATGTTTCTACGTTTAGAGAAGAGAGACAGCAGAGAAGACAGAAATAATCCGGGAGCCCCTGCTGTGAATTGAATGTGTCCCCCAAGGGCCGTGTGTTGGAAATGTAATCCCAGTGCAGCAGTGTTGAGAGGTGGGACCTGTAAGAGGTGAGTGGTCACCAGGGCTAATGCTATTATCATGGGAGGGTTCCTCACAAAAGGATGATTTTGACTCCCATCTCTCTTTTGTACACCAGACACAGCCCTCTCAACCTCAGACTTCCCAGCTTCCACAACTATAGGAAATAAATCTCTGCTTTTTTGCAAATTACCCAGGTGCAGAGATTCTGTTACAGCAGCAGAAATGGACTAAGACAAGGCCCCATGTATAGAGCAGGTGAGTCTCGATGTAGCCTTTCGGGGCAAAGAAGGAGACTTGCTGGACGAAGCCGGCACACTATTTTTATCGGGCAGGTGAGCACCAGCAAAGGCACCGGGCTCAGAAAAGCTCAACCTGTGCAGAAAACATGGAGGAGTCTGGGCTGCTGGGATGGAGGGAGCTGTTGGAAGCCGTAGTTAATGGCTGGAGAGGCCAGGAGTTGAATTCTGGAAATCCATGCAGGGGAGGCAGAGAAGTCTGTATTTGATTTAGCAGGCAATAGGGAGCCACCTCTGGTTTTTGAGAAGGGGAGTGATGAGACTCGAGAGTGATTTAGGGGAATTAACAGGGCCACAGTGTTCAGGATAAATTGGAAGAGGGAGAAACCCACACCGTCTCACTGAAAAGCAAATCGGAGATGGAGAAGCAGTTCAGGACTGAAATGTGTGTGTGTTCGCTTCACTGCAACCCTCGGCTGCATCTCCACTGAATTTCTCCCATCCCCTCCCTCCCTCCACCAAGCTCAACCGCACCCCCCTGCAAGCTTCCCCTCCTCTGGAGTCTATGATTAATTCTCTCTTAAAAGTATCTGATGATAGGTTCAAGGGGCATTTCATAAATTCTGTCTCATTATGTGAAGCCCAGTTTTAAAACTTCCTTTCGTCTGGATCAATTATGAAGTAATAAAATCTGACCCGAACCCAAGCCCTCATCTCTTCTTTCTCCGAGATTCAGCAATGATCAGAAAAAAAAAAAAAAAATCTAAGAAAAAAATGCAATCTGATTCTGTAGCTGTAGGAGCCCAAGAAGTTAAGTAGCTAAATCAGCATTAGCAAATGTGCTTCAAAATCGATTGCCTGAGTTTCTTTTCTATTTATCCTCAGTATTTGTGTATTCTACCCTCACATACAGACACATGCTCACACACACACACACACACACACACACACATACACACACACACACACACACGCCCCCAGCATTTAGCAGTGTGTCAGTTGGATAGCTTCAGGACTGCTATTTTCATCAGCCTGAGAAGGAGGAATGCTCAAAGAGAAATAGTTTTTTAAAAAATCAAATACCTGCCATTTGCAGTCTTTTCAAGGGTTCAGTTTGCTCGGAGGTCATGGTGTGACTCCTATAGCACACTCTGCTCTAGGAATTATTTTGCCTCTGCAGGTTTCAACGTCTGATGTGCCATTTGAGGTAAGAAGAATGTCTGTCTAATAATTCCATGGTCTCAGCTCAGTGCCATATTTGGTCAAGCATTGACTTAATGGACTTCGAGTCATATGATTGGGGCTGGTGCTGGGTAGGCAATGTGATTGCTTTGAGTGATTGTGTCCTCTCTCGATATTGAGTTGACCCTGTTTGGCCTGGAACATGGTTGGTCAGGGTATTAGTCAGCTTCATGACTACCTGAGACAGGATGCTTATGGCATAGAAAGGTTTATTTTGGTTCACAGTTCTGAAGCGTTAAGCCCAGCATTGGGCAGCCCATTGGTTTGAACTTCTAGTGATGGTGGCAAATCAAGCTAAGAGTTTGTGGTAAGTGAACCATTCACCAGGAGAGAGAGAGAGAGAGAGAGAGAGAGAGAGAGAGAGAGAGAAAATGAGCAATACCTTTGTGTTTTGCCTTCAGAAAATATTATCTACTACCAAAAAAAATTGCATGCTCAGGTTTTTTCTTTAACCCACATTCTTTTTTTCTTTCTAGAAGCTACCAGCACAAGCCCTTGGACTCTCTCTCTCTCTCTCTCTCTTCTCTCTCTCTCTCTCGCTCTCTCTCTCTCTCTCTCTCTCTCTCACACACACACACACACACACACACACACACAGGCACACACACGCATGTGAGGTATTTCTATCCTGCCTTCAAAACTGCCAGCCCTGCAAACATGTCTGTCCAAATCCTCAGACACTTTGATTGCTGCGTTCCTCCTCCTTCCCTGTTGACAACCCACATGGGCTTGGCTCCCTAATTTTTCTCCCTTCCAAGGACAAAAATAAAAAGTCATAAATGCCAGAAATGTCTAGGGGTTAAGTCAACTTCTTCTCAGGGGTGGTTTCTATGCTGGGCTCTGCCAGCCTCTGCTGCTCAGTCCCGTGGTGGGGTGAAGGCATGCTCAGACTGTCACCTCGTCGTGAAAACCTGTCAATACACACACACACAGTGAGCCCTTTATTTTTATTTCCTTCTTCCATTGAGTTATGTGCTTGACAGATCCAAAGAAACTAACACACACACACACACACACACACACACACACACACACACACACCCCTACTCAAGAATAACCTTATACTAGCTGGGCGTGGTGGCACATATCCATAATCCCAGTACTTGAGAGGCTGAAACACTTGTTCCAGGCCAGCCTCAGTAACTTAGTAAGACCTTGTTTCAAAATAAAAAATAAAAAGGACTGGGGTGTCGCTCAGAGATACTATGTTCCTGGGTTCAATTCCCAGTGCCATAAAAAAGAGAATAATTTAATATTATATTACACTGGCCAAAGTTTTACCTGTGCCTATGTGTTGAAGTGTTGGACCTATGCCCTCTTCAAGGAGCTGCAAGATCTCTAGTCTGATATCCAAGTAATCCCTAAGTCGAACATGAGAAAAATGGAGGGGGGGAATGGGGTGGGAATTGCGGAAAAGCCAAATGAGTGATCTGTGCATGTATGCCTCTACTATCTTGCACCCCATTAAGATGTATGACTACCATGGGCCAATATAAAATCAAAAAGAAAAAAAAAACCGCACCGGCCAGAGAGACGATGTTATATTGTTAACAAATGCTAGATTTGGATTCAGAAATGTGGCCCCTTTCTATTTTTTCTCTTGTTCCTCACAACACAGTGTCCATTTCATAACACGCAGACATTTCAAGGTCTAAGCCAGTTCACTCCTTGACACACACCAGGATTTCCTGAACTGGATATTTAGCAAGGCTCAGCATTAACACAGGGACAGAGATGCTGGGCATGTTCTCCACAAATAAGAGAATATGAACTCTGGGTTTTCACATCCACGACTCTACCAATGAGGGACGCATCTCTTCTTTACTAGTCTATACAAGCTCAGGTCCCTGACCTCAAATGGGTGCCCAGAACTGGAGCCTTAGATTTTCGTTGGGTTGTTTCATTCAGTGTTGAGTTGATGCTTTACTTGTTTTAATCAATTCCCAAAGTCTTAATGCTTTTGTACAATTTGTAACACAGAAAGCATTTGAGAACATCTATCTCTTTAGAGATGTCATAGATTCTCATCAGTGAATTTTTAGAGTCCAAGGACCACATGAGATTAGAAAGTCAATTTATTTTTCCTAGCTCAGAACCCATTCAATTATTTCTTTAAAAATAGAAAAGTTTATGGTTTCTTTGATTTATCTTTTAGAATCTGTCATTGCTCGGGGTTGAGAAGTCATTTCTTAGAGGATTTCCATATTCTACTTGGTATGGGCTGAATTCATCTTCTTTTAGGGTATTTTCAAAAAGAGATTTTCTTTTTTTTTTTTTTTTTGCAGTACTGGGGATGGAACCCAGGGGCATTCTACCTCCAAGCTACACCCCCAGCCCTATTTTTTAATTTTTAATTTTGTTTTTTATTTGTTTGTTTGTTTGTTTGTTTGTTTTGGTGGTACTGGGGTTCCTGGAAGCCCTTCTACCTCCGGGCTACACTCCCAGACCTATTTTTATACTTTTTTATTTGGAAACAGGGTCTCCTAAGCCAGCACAGCTGGCTTCGAACCTGCGCGATCCTCCTGTCTCCGCCTCCCAAGCATGGGGATTACAAGCATGCGCCACCACACCCGGCTAATTATTTATTTTGAAACAGGGTCTCACTGAGTTGCAAAGAACCTCACTAAGTAGCTGAGGCTGTTGGTGAACCCGAATCCTCCCATCTCTGCCTCCCAAATGCTGCGATTACAAGCATGTGCCACTATGCCGGGCTAGATTTTCTTATGCATTTACTTTCATTCAACAAATATCAAGTATAGACTTGGCACCAGAGTCTCTCTATATATCTGTCCAGACACATATGGTACATAATTCAACAAAATGTTCTAATTCCACTCCGGTGCCCAGATACTGGAGATAAAATGAAGAGAAGATAACTAAGCTAACTGCCTTGGCCTCTTCAAAGTCTCCGAAGTAAGCAGTGGTCACAACTTGCAGGGAACAATCACACACGTACTCAGTTGTGCCCATGTGCTCACGTATCACCTGGGCTCTGCTTTTTAACCCGGAAGCAGGCTAGGCTGCAGGAAAACATGAGCAGATTCCATTTACCCAGTCTCTACTGTTTTGTCAGAAATTCAACGAACGTCACTGAATCCTAGCCACAACACTGTGAGGTAGGCACTTTTTATGATCTCCTCCTTCCAGACAGGAAGCCAATGCTTCCTGGTATCTGTAATGATTGTAGCAGGCCCGACACAGTGACTGCCCCAAGGTTTTGAAAGATGTGATTTTCACATCTGGTATTTAATCAAATCACGCCGACTCTTCCTGTAGGTCTTTGATTCACACCACAAAGAGTCCACTGACTGTGCCCCAAGGGGCTTCTTGCACCCTCAATCCCACAAACATTTTGAACCACGTGATGGGGGTTTTCCCCAGAGAGAGGCTGCAGATGAATCAGGACATTTCTAGGTCCAGGCCCCATGCATAACCAGGCCAGATTTAACCAATAGCTCCAGAAAGCTCATTGTTTGGAAAGACTTATTGCCTATTGCAAACTACACTGGAGAGAAATGTGGTTAAAAGTTCCTTGGCTTGCTTACCTCCAGGAGTTATCATCCTAGCCCTGCCCAGAATGGTAAGATCTGTGGTCCTGCCTTAGACTACAGTTGTGCCTAGGGCCACATGTAACTTTCATAAAAAAATCTGAAGGAAACATTTAAGAAAATATGGTGGGCCAAGAAATTTTTCATAGAGTCATCTGGTTCTGTGAGAGACCCTCAAAGATAATAAGCATAGCTTGTTATCTTGTTATCAAGGGTGAGGCTGGTGTGAGCATGGCTGTGTCAAGCTATTCCCAAATGATCACCAGATGCACATTTTGCCAAGGAACTTTATAAGTACATAAGAAAGTGCACATGGCTGCCCATGGTCCACACTGCCCCCTGCCCATCCTACACCGTGGTACCTATCCTTGCCAATAACAGATCACTATTTTGAGCATATATCATGGTCCAAGTATTTTGCATCTAACTTCCTAACCTACACTGCAAAGTAAGCATGGCCGTACACATGACCAGAGAATAAAAACTAAATCTCAGAGAGACTCAGGGTCCCATGGCTGGTCTGATCAGTGAAAAAGCCTCAGTTCTGTTAACGACATCTTGTTCCCTCTGGTGATGTCTCTGTCCCCTTAGCCTAGGTAAGTGAGAAAAATCATTGGGACTCAGCAAAAAATGTACTATCTGCAATCAAACAAGGAAAGAGAAACAACCTCATACCAAAATTCTTAAAAGGCACTTCTCAAAAAGGAGAAAAAAGGATGGCCAATAAATACATGAAAAAATGTTCATCATCACTAGCAATCAGTAAATGCAAATCAAAACCACACTGAGATTCCACCTAATTCCAATTAGAATGGCGATCATCAAGGATACAAATAATAACAAATGCTGGCAGGGATGTGGGGAGATAGACACTCTTGTACACTGTTGGTGGAATTGTAAATTTGTACAACCACAATGGACATCAGTTTGGAGGTTCCTCAAAAAGCTAGGAATAGAACCACCATATGACTCAGCTGTAAGATTCCTCCGTATCTTTCCAAAAGAATTAAAGTCAGAGTACTATGGTAATCCATGCATATCCATGTTTATAGGAACGCAATTCGCAATAGCCAATTCGTAGAACTAATCATGGTATCCATCAGCAGATGAATGGATAAAGGAAACGTGGTGTATATAGACGATGGAATTTTATTCAGCCATATAGAAGAACAAAATTATGTCCTTTGCAGTAAAATGGATGGAGCTAGAGAATATTATATTGAGTTTGTCAGTCTCAGAAAGTCAGGGGTAATATGTTTTCTCTCACATGGAAGCTAAAGAGAAAATAGGAAACATAAAGACGTAATGCCAATAGAGACCATAGTTGAACGGGGTCAGGAGAAGGACTTATGGAGGGGATGAAGGAGGAATAAAGAAAGAGTTCAAATAATATTATGGCAATATGTGGAGGTATTACTACCAATCTCACTAACTCATGTGGGGGGATGAGGGCGCAACGGGGCAGGATGTGGAGGGAAATATTACAGAGAGCAGTGTGCATGTAAGTTTTATCTCATTGTACCTCAATATGATGCATAATACCAATGCACTAATAATATAATTCATTTTTTAAAACCCTCGAAAGGTGGATCTCAAGGAAAGAAGCAGAGAATTCTTGGCATTCGTTCACTCTGAAACAGAACTGGTGACTTGACAAAATAAGAAAAAAATCTTATTAGACATCTTGAATCTAGGAGAAGAGGGTGAAATGGGCAGCCTTTTCTTACTTTTAGTGGGGCAAGGGTAGATGAGGGCTATCCTCATAATTGGGGGGTGAGGGATTTCCCCAGGACAAAAGGATACGCACCCCACTGGAGAAGTGAATTCTGATATAGAAGATTAAACAAAAGAGACACAGCACTACCCCACTATTCCTCCATCTATCAGACTCACTCAGAGAAGTAGATGGACGATATTCTCATCTGCTTAGACTTAGGTAAATAGAGAAGGAAAAAAACACAAATAGGGAAGGGAATGGAGCTAAGCCCAAATCACTTACCACTATCAGGACAAACAGAAGGTCTTGACAGACCCCTCATATCTGTCCTGGGCAAGACCCAAATCACAATCCTATGCAAAGTACAACAAAAACCAAAAGGAATGCAAAATTCAGAACATTTTCATGAGCCTGGAAGACACATGATCCAAGAAAGAATCAAAGCGCTTGTGTTTTATACTACAGAAATATTTAACAAGAACCTGAACTTAATTTTTTAAAATAAGTTAAAAGACTAGATGATGAAACAATAAAATAAGATGCTGATCTAAGAAAAAGTTCCAAGGTAAAAAAAAATGACTCTTTCATAGAAAAAAATAAATAAGAAACAGCAAGGCAAAGACCAGTTTTAGCTCAAAGTCAAAGTACTGACAGAGAGTTAAAGCTAAGAGAGTCCTAGCCAAGGCAGAAAAATATAACATTAGAAAATGATTTGGAATATAATAGACACAGAGAAAAAGAAAAGCAACTGAACTTATGAATAATGTATGTAACTGATTTCCCTGCAGTAGAAAATTCAATTACAAGGCCAGAAAAAAAGTTTGCACAGGTGATAAAGAAAAACTTCCCTGAAATGGAAGACTCAAATACCTAATTGATTTGAGACTCTCATGGAACTTCAGATGGTGCTTTAAGTATGATAAATTACCATCAGAACTAGATGAAGGTTAGGAGATGCAGCTGTAACGTCAGGAGCCAAGTCCAGTCCTGTCTCACCTCAGCATCTCCAGACCCCAGAAGCCATCTTCATCTGAGGCTTTGCACAAGACTTCCTTGAACACTCAAACCAGAGAAAAAGGCAAAACACGACTTGTACTTGAGAACACGTACAGGAACAGAGAAGAGAAAAACGTGAGTTCTGACTATCAAGACCTTCCCAGTTTAATGGGATTTACTACTCTCGGTTGCAAGGGTCACTAAACACAGCCCACCTTGGTTTAAGTAAAAGTATGAACTTACTGGCTTGCAGAACCAAAATCCGAGTATTAACTTCAGGTCCAGTTGACTCCAGGTGCTTCATGTCTTCCTTTGGTCCTCAGCTTTCTTCTAGGCAGGCTCCATTCTCAAGCAAGAGTGGCTCTCGTGATGGGAGAAGCTGCTGAAAGTAGAGACTTATATGGCCACAGCTCTAAATCCAGTAGAAAGAGAAAATCTTTATTCCCAGTAGTTATATTTAAATGTCTGGAGTTGAATCTCTTTTGATCTTATTGTCTCACTTGCCCTTTCTAGAACAAAGCCCTGTGCCTAGGAGGATTTAATGCTCTAATTAGCTAATGTCCTATTGCAGGTAGAGCCAACTCTACTCGTGAAATATAAGGAAAGTCAAAGAGTGTTATCTAGAGAATACGAAGTTGTTAAAAGCAGGGGAATTATGTATCAGGAAAGCAAAATTAAAATAGACCCAATGCATTGATGAATAATATACACACTTGTGGTCACAAATTGTGAAATATAAAGAAATGCAAGCCGGGCGTGGTGGCGCACACTTGTAATCCCAGCATTCGGGAGGCTGAGACAGGAGGATCATGGTTCGCAGACAGCCTCAGCTACTTAGTGAGGCCCTCCGCAACTGAATGAGACCCTGTTTCAAAATTTAAAAAATAAAAATAAAAAGTAGGGCTGGGGTGTAGCTCAAAGATAGGATGTCCCTGGGTTCCATCCCCAGCACCACAATAAAATAAAATAAAATAAAATAAAATAAAATAAAGAAGTACATATCTGCATAATGCCATTGAGCTGGGTGTGGGTAATGCATTCCTGTAATCCAGTACTTGGGAGACTGAGACAGGAGGATTGCAGGTTCAGGGACAGCCTCAGCAATTTACTAAGGCCCTCAGCATCTCAGCAAGACCCTGTCTCTAAATTTAAAAGGGGGTTGAGGTGGAGTAAGGGCATCACTCAGAGGCAGAGTGCCCCTAGGTTTAATTCCCAATACTACAAAAAGATTTAAAAAAAAAAGAAAGAAGAAAAATGATGTAAACCAATGACCCAAAGTTTAAGAATAAGAATGGAAAAGGAGCCATTATTGAAATGGAAAAGATTCTAGCACCTGAAGTTTCCATATACCCACCGTCACCACCGCCACTCTCACTATTAATAGAACATGCCACACATCTTTTGTAGCAGGTGTATTGCAATAGACACTATGCTAATAGATGAACTAAAGATAGCTTTAGTGTGCTTTTTTAAGGCTCACCGTGTGAACTAGGCAGAGCGTGGAAGATGAGGTCTAACTCCATTCCTTGATGCAAAGGAATGGAGCCTGTATGAGTGAACACTTGGAGACTCGCAGGACTTTGGGTTTTTTGTTTGTTTTTGTTTTTGTTTTTTGATGGTACTGGGGATGGAACCCAGGGGCATTCTACCTCCAAGTAACACCTCCAGCCCTATTTTTTATTCTTTATTTGGAAACAGGGTCTCAGCTGAGTTGCAAAGGGCCTCACTAAGTAGCTGAGGCTGTTCGCAAACCATGATCCTCCTGGCTCAGCCTCCCAATGCTGGGATTACAAGCGTGCGCCACCACGCCCGGCTGAGACTCACAGGACTTTGAGTCGTGCACGGTACAGACATCCGTGTCCTGTCTGCTGAGTGCCAGGCAGCCCACGTGTCTTAGTAATATTATTCCAGCCCTTAGGGAGCTGGAGGTTGACTTTTCCAAACCTACATCTTACAGAGGAGGAAGCTGAAACCCATAAGGGGAAAAGAACGTAGCCAAGATCACGAAACTTATCAGCAGCTAGAACCAGAATGGCTATTCTCTCAGCTGAGCGTTTGCAGGCTGGGGTTGTGAAAAGCTCGTGGACAGTCAACAGACCCAGGTTCCAGTCCTGGCTCTGTCACCAGCTGGCTGTAAGAAGTCCACCCACCTCCACCCTCTCTGGGTTCCTTGCTTTATGGTGACCTCGAAGGAGTGAATCAGGTAAGCCCGCTACCTCTGCTGACATCTGCTTTGTGAGCTCCGGAGTATTTCACAGAGACATTTTCCCCGACAGGTTTACGGCTGGTCTTGGCTCAGTGCCTTGGAAACACTCATCATGTGATAGAGCAAGAATGTCATTCAGCAGACTGTCACTGAGCCACGCTGGCTCTCACACCCCCACCCGCCAGCACACCATCCACACAGCGCTCCTCCCTCTGCCCAGCCCAAAGGTACCTAAACCATCCCATTAGGAAGTGACACCCAACAGGATTCATTGCTCCAGATCAGAAGAGGGGCCAGAGCTTGTCTGTTGCTTTCAGGCATATTTCTGTTTTCTGTTAAAAGCTTGAGTTCAGAAATGACCAAGAGCAGCCGGGCGTGGTGGCCATGTTTGTATCCCAGTACTTGGGAGGCTAAGATCGGAGATCCCAGGTTTGCAGCCAACCTCAGCTACTTAGAGAAGCCCTCTGCAACTCAGTGAGACCCTGTTTTAAAATAAAGCCTGGCGTGTGGGCACACACTTATAATCCCAGCATTTGGGAGACTGAGAGCGGAGGATGGCGGTTCGCGGACAGCCTCAACTACTTAGCGAGGCCCTTCACAACTCAGAGAGACCTTGTTTCAAAAAATAAAACAGACTGAAAAAATAGGGCTGGGAGTGTAGCTCAGAGGTACAATGCCTCTGGGTTCCATCCCCAGTACCAGAAAAAAAAGAAGAAAGAATGAATGAAAGAATTAAGAATGAAGAAAGAGAGAGAAAGAAAGAAAGAGAGAGAGAGAGAGAAAGAAAGAAAGGAAGGAAGAAAGAAAGAAAGAGAGAGAGAGAATAAAAATAGTGCTGAGGGTGTAGCTCAGAGGTAGAATGTCTCTTGGTTCTACCTCCCCCAAAAAAAAAGAAAAAAAGAAAATAGAAGAAATGAGCAAAAGCCATGTTAAAGGGAAGCCAGAGAGTCTGAGTTCAAGTGACAAAATCTACTAAGTGGCCATCAGAGGATAGAGACAGCTTATTGGACAAGATAATGGATTTGCAGGAGGCCTACTTTTTGGCTCCCATTCCAAGTGGTTCAGCCTGACCTTTCCCTACCTGGGGTAAGAGTAAGCTTTTCTAAAAGAATGGTCCCTGGGTCTGAGTTTCCAGCATGCAAGGTGACAGGGATGCCACTGTTCAGAGTCCTAGCCACAGGCTTGAAGGATCCACTGAAGGCTTCAAGGAAAGTATCATAGGACTTTCTTAGCACCTCGATAATATCACATCATCTTTCCCCAAATACGCTCATTCCCCTTGTCCAGAATAAAGACCTTGACATATTATATTGAGGTCATTCCCAAGGAATAAAAAAAATGGGTCCCAAAGAAGCAGAAAAAGGTATAAAGAGTTTAAAGCATACTCATGCCTAGGGAAGAAAACAAAAGTATCTTAGAGGGACCAAAGAAAGTTAAGTGAGACACAGAGGCTGAGAGAGTGATGAACCACGAAAGTACAAGATCATTAAATGGTCAACAATACTCTGAACTAAGACTATTAAAATACATTCTATCCCAGTCGCATAAATGAGTAAGAAACACTGACATAATGTCAGAGTAGAATAAAGAAGATACTGGGCTGGGAATTGAGGAAGGAGGGTTAAACACCCAGATCCCTTGACTTCTTTATTTCCTCAGAGGAAATAGAGTGTGCTGATTCTAGGGATAATGATACCACTTTAGACGATTCCTGTTTGAAGCAAATAAAGTCATAGATATCAAGGAAGAAAATCAACATAGAATAACACTGGTTCAGAGCACTTAAAATAGAGTTGAGAAGCACCATGAAATCTGATTTCAAATATTATCAGTAGCTGAACTGGGATGCAGACACACCTGCCCCGATGTGATCCTTTGAATTTGACAAACATCATTTTCCTAAAACATTGTTAACCTCTACTGACCTTCTATATAATGGACCCTCTGCCCCAAACTTCCCAGAGACGACGAATACCAAATCCATTCCCTCCCTCACAAGACAGCTTAACTTTTGCCAGTTGCAATTCCTGACTAACAGGTGATATGATTTCCAAAACCCCTTGCTGTTCAAAACTATAAATATAACTGCCATTTTGTAAAACCTTGAAGCATATTTTTCAAGACTGCGTGAATCTGTGTTTTCCCAGATTGCCATCCTAATTAGCCCCAAATAAGCGTAATTTTTTTTTTACTTGTCCTTTGACTAGGTTGATATCTTTCTCACAGATTTGAGGGAATGCTTTATTAATTGCAAAACATCCCCAAATTTCAGTCATTGTTATTTCCTATCTGTTTGCATCCTGTCGATATAACTGTACAGTTATGGTCTATCTCCCATCAGCTTCTTGAGGGACATAACTTGCATTTGCTTTTGTATAATTGGTGCTTTACAGATTCTGAATGGATGAGTATAGAAGGAATGATGGATACTCTCAGATTGTCATCCTTGAGTCTCCATCCTGCCATTCCCAGGAGCACTGTCCCCTGTGTACGTGTGTGTCATCAGCTCAGACCCGGCCCCTCTAGGTCAGCCTGAAGTTGGAAAGGGCTCTGCTGGGCTCGAGTCCAGCAGCGTGTCTTTGCTCTGGCTGCCCATCTGCTCTGTGCCTGGAGCCAGCACTAAACTTAGCTGTGGTGACTCATGAGCACAGGGCTGCCCCTAGCCTCACGGGTCACTTCAACAAGCCACCTGGCCGCAGTCACCACCTCACTCCCCATCATCCTGGTCAGCCTTCCCCAAGCTTGCTGGACCAGCACATGGCTGGGATGCAGGGCTGGAGGGTGGAGCGCAGCCCCTTGTGATGTCCTCTCCCACCCTGAGCCATTGAGCAAACAGGGGATCCCAAGGAGAAATCACTCCGATTCAGTTATGGTGAGACAAGGGGCAGGGATGGTGGCTGGAGACAAGAAGAATTCTGCATGGATTTGCTCGGCGTTTCTCTCTGCACTGGCTCCCTGTTCTCAGTGCTCCTCGGGATCTGCAGGGTATCAGAGCAAAGCTGTAAATACAGAGAAGCCATGACTCCTGAAATCATCATTCGGGAGCACCTGGTCAACTTATTCTGGTTTTATTCATCGCGTCCTTAGGTTATACCTTTGCATGCTTTGCAGAAGGAGTGGCCTGTCTGGGTGCAAGTGGCAGGGGGTGATCATCGGTAGCAAATATAAAAGCAATAATAAATCAGAGTAAAAGCCCATCTGAATTTTATTATCTCCAAGCTAAAAATTTTTTTTTTTTTACAATACTGGAGAATGAACCCAGGGGCATTTTACCTACAAGCTATGCCCCCAGACTTATTTTTCATTCTTTATTTTGAAACTTGGTCTCATTAAGTTGCAGAGGTAGCTAGGGCTGGCTGCAAACCTGCTCAATCCTCCTGTCTCTGCCTCCCAAGTACTGGGATTACAAGTATTTGCCACCACACCCGGCCTGAGCTAAAAATTCTAAGAATGTCAGCGATATACTAATCCTTTCCTCAAGATTCTCAGCAGTCTACTTCACCTGGATATGCCATTGAACCACATTTTCCTTGAATTCATTCTTTCATTAATATGTTCAGCCTGTCAGTGATATAATAAACATTTCCGTAACATCCATTGTAGAAAAGGCATGGTGCATGATGCTGCAGCTTGGCCTTGCTGCCCTGGGCTGCTATTCCTCCCTCCCACAGTTTTGTGCAGAATTCCCCAAGTTGTAACTTACTCTGGGCTGTTAACCCACTTAGCTCTAATGGCTTGGTCAGTGGAAAACTATTGACAGTATCATAATGTCTGCTTCTCTGGACAACCTGTGCTAAACAGTTACATTCCTCTTTCTCATCTTTTTTTCCATTCCAGAATACAAACTGAACTTCATCTCTCTCTCTCTCTCTCTCTCTCTCTCTCTCTCTCTCTCTCTCCAATTTCTCCTCCTCCTCCTCCTCCTCCTCTTCTTCTTCTTCTTCTTCTTCTTCTTCTTCCTCTCTCTCTTCTCTCTCTCTCCTCTCTCTCTCCACTTTCTCCTCCTCCTCCTCCTCCTCCCCTCCTCCTCCTCTTCCTCCTCTTCTTCTTCCTCCTCCTCCTCCTCTTCTTCTTCTTCTTCTTCTTCTTCCTCTTCTTCTTTTCTCTCTCCTCTCTCTCTTCTCTCTCTCTCTCTTCTCTCTCTCTCCTCTCTCTCTCTCCACTTTCTCCTCCTCCTCCTCCTCCTCCTCTTCCTCCTCCTCCTCCTCCTCCTCCTCCTCCTCCTCTTCTTCTTCTTCTTCTTCTTCTTCTTCTTCTTCTTCTTCTTCTTCTTCTTCTTCTTCTTCTTCTTTTCTCTCTGTCTTTTCTGTCTTCTCTCTCTCTTCTCTCTCTCTCTCTCTCTCTCTCTCTCTCTCTCTCTCTCTCTCTCACACACACACACACACACACACACAACAGGTAATATACTAAAGAGTTTATAACAAAATTACCGTTTTCTTGGTACTTTCCCAAAATTCTGCAGCAGAAAACTTTCTGTAGCCCCAAGAGCAGCAGTGCTTAAAGCTTATTTGCAGTGACATCTATGGACTTAAAAAAAATCTTCCTAAGTGCATAAATAAAACACATGTGATTAAAAAGATGCCAATTTTATTGCGACACAGTTGTCAAAATAATAAAAATCAAATCAGTGATAACTGTGCTCTTTTCTAACAATGATCTACGGGCATGTGTAATAATTACTGCAATTTTGAAGCAGTGAAGAATGTAAAGGATATTTCCTCTTCTCTGCAGAATTTCTAATCCAAATAAAAATATCTTATTGATGACATTACGGTTGCTACAAATTCCATCCTGGCTTTTTGCCTGCATCATGATTGAAGAAAAGGCTGGATTTCAGCTATAGATCATTGAAAACAAAGGTGCCACTTTTACCAACCCCAGTTTGCTGATCTCCTGAATTATGTGAAAGGAATTTAGGAACTTCTATGCTTGGGCTGTAGGTACTAAATACTGGCAGCTTTTAGGGTGCTATTTGCTATGGCTTGAATGTGATACCCCAAAACTCATATGCTGGAAACTTAATCTCCAAAGCAACAGCGTTAAGAATTAAGCCTTTTAAGAAGTGATTGGTTGGGTTCACAATAGTCAAGTTATAGAACCAACCTAGACATTTATCAACAGATAAATGGATAATGAAAATGTGATATTTTAACACAATGAAATTTCACTCAGCTATAACAAATAACAAAATTATGTCATTTGTAGGAAAAGGAATAGAATTTGGGAATATTAGGCTAAGTGAGATCAGCTAGTCTCAGAAGGTCAAGAATCATATATTTTCTCTCCTATCTAGAAACTAGAGAGAAAATAGTAGAGGGAATTCATATAAAAGAGGAGAGAGACCAATAAAATAATGGAAGGTAACTGACAGGGGAGAAGGAGAGGAGATAAAACGCAGCCTTGTAGAAGGAAACAGATCAATGTTCTATCCGAGTATGAAGGCAATGCTTCCAATCTCACTAAATCTACAGGGAGGGAGGAGAGAGGAGCAGGTTGGGATCCAGAAGAAATGCACCAAGCACTGTGCACGTGTATGTTTGTATCTCTTTGGACCTCACTATGCTGCATAACTGCAATATGCCAATAAAAGTATTACAAAGAAGTGATTGGCCCATGGAAGCGCCCGCATGCATGGACTACGGCTGTTATCGCAAGAGTGGGCTCATTGTAAAAGTGAGATCAGCCCCCTCCTGCTCTCACACATTCTCTTCCTTCTGTCTTCAGCCACGGGATGAGGCAGCAAGAAGAATCTCACTAAATATGGGCCCTTCACTACCTTCAGAGCTATAAAAAAAAAAATCTCTGTTCTATTAAAAACTACCCAGTCTCTGGCATTCTGTTATAGCCACACAAAGCACAAGACGATGCCATTTTTAGTGGAGATGGCTGTGAAGAGTGGATAAGGTGTGAAGAAGGTAAGTATGCGATGCCAGATGTACTGGGCAGCCTATTTCCCCCTCCAGTTCCACTTTCTGCCCTTCTCTGCTCTACAGCACCAAAATCTCTTGCATCCTATTGGTTTCTGGAAATGAAAGTCCTTCAGGAAAGAGTTTGGAGTACCCCTTCCCCAATAGCCATGTCTCTCCAGGTTGACTGGATCCACTGGGCTCTGGAAACACCACCTAGCAAAAGCAACCACTGAACTAGGAAGACCCAAGAAGAGTCCCAGCTGTGAAATCCAGTAGCTCGGTGAATTAAACAGGTGGCTTCGATGCTAAATCTCAAGTTCCTCATCTCTAAGATGGATAGAACAAGCTCTGCCCCACCTATTTCTAGGGCTGTTCTGAGCATTGATTGGTTCAAACTCTGTAAGTCCTGCACAAGTGCAAATGTTATTATAAAGGAGTTTGGCAAATGCAGGTGACAGAGGCAGGGGAAAGTGCTGCTCCTGTGCTTCAGAGGAACCAAAAAAAGGCCCAGGGAGAGGGAAGTGCTACAGCATAAACAAATCAACCTTCTCACCCCCTTCACTGTCTCTCGTGGAGCAGTTTTTTCAATGGAAAAGTTGAGCAAAATAATAAAGGATAGCCCATCATCTATGCTGATGTTGGCAGCCTACTCCTGCAAAATGTGCTTGACTGGTTATCTGAGAACCAGGAGGGAAACATATGACCCCACCACCTCGGAGACTCCATCCTGTTGTCCTCTAAAAGAAGCAATGCTGAACTCCTTGAGGGACTGCGGAAAGGTTATGCTAGCAAATCACCCTTGATTCAGAACTCTGAGCTGTGAGAGGGGTCAACAGTGGGGAACAGAGAGACAGTGTCTCTTGCTTCAGGCCAGGGGTCAGAGACTCATGGACCAAGCAAGAAGGAGCCCAATCTCTTAGGAGAGTTCCTGGAGTCAATACTTCCTCAGTGCCCTTCTGTATTAGTCAGGGTTCACCAGAGAAAAATAACTCAAAGGATATGTATATGGTAAAAAGGGATATATCAAACCAGCTTCCAGTCCAAAGCAGTTGAGTTCCCAGTGGCCACCTGAATGTGGAGAGCTGGAGGAATCAGTAGCTGATGGATTGATTCAAGAGCTGGAGTCTCAAAATCCGAGCAACTGATAATGCAGTTCCAATTTGAGATGGAAAGGCCAGGAAGATCTACAAAGACATGAAGGCTGATATCTCAAGCAAGAGCAGGCAAACTTTTCTCAAGGAGAACCATGGTGCTTTCACACAGCTTTCTTCTTTTTATCCAGGTCCTGCACCTATCAGAAGAGTGCTGCCTATATTCAGACCAGGACTATTTCACCATGTTTTGTGGATGAACAGTGGCTGGGAGGAATTCAGAGTGACCTTGTGAAGAAAGTGTCCAAAGAAAGATTTTTTAAAATGCACTTTTCCAGCCGGGCGTGGTGGCGCAGGCTTGTAATCCCCGCGCTTGGGAGGCGGAGACAGGAGGATCACGCAGGTTCGAAGCCAGCCGCGCTGGCCTAAGAGTCCCTGTTTCAAAAATATAAAATAGGCCTGGGAGTGTAGCCCAGAGGTAGAAGGGCTTCCAGGAACCCCAGTACCACCACCACCAAAAAAAAAAAAAAAGGCACCTTTCCAGAGATTATAGGAAACCGCTTGGTAATCATCAACAACAGGGGTAGGAATGAATATTTCCTGTCTCAAGTCAAAGAAAATGTGACATGAGGTATCCAGGTCTAATAACAATGGTGTGCCTCAGCATGATGGGGTTGAGATACTTTTTACACACACACACACACACACACACACACACACACACACACACCCCTTTGTTCTCAAGACTCCCAATTTTGCATCTACAATCCTGAATTTGAGTAGAAAGAACAATCAATGTTTTCAAAACTGAATTTCTTTTATTTGGTGAGCGAATAGATGTTACTGGTGATTGAGCTCATCGCTTATTTTTTTGACGTATGTGTACTGGGGATTGAACCCTGAGGCATTCTACCTCTAGGCTATACCACCAGCCATGTTTGTATGTATGTATGTTACTTTGAAACAGGTTCCCAACTGTTGCTGAGACTAGCCTCAAACCTGTGATCCTAGCCTCCCAAACCAGGGATTATAAGCATCTACCACCACACCCAGCTCTAAAACTGAATTTCTGATCTTCCTTCCCAAACCTGCTACCTGTCTTTTGCTTCCTGTTTCTCTTAATAAAATCACCATAATTTCTACTCCCCTCCTGGAAACTTTCAAGTCATCAATGCACTTCTCCCTTGGCTTGATTAGCACTCAGTTATAAACCAATCAGTGAAATATCTGCAATTGGTCATCCGGCCAAACTCTTCTCTCCATGCCAACTCCTATTTTAGTAGTTGGAGTCTCCATCATCATTTTTCTGGGACTCTGCAATAGCCTTAAAACTGTTCTCCTGCCTCATTCTCACCATTTTATGCAGGTGTGTGAGTGAGGGTGAAGTACCACTCTGGGTGCATCTCCCTCCCTCCCCCTGTAGCTACAGCAATCCACCAGATAGAGTCCGCTAGCTGATACCAGCTTATCTATCCAAACCTAGTTTCCATTGCCTCCCCTCCTATGCCTTATTTAGATTTCATCCAATCTCTGTGACATCACCTCTAGCATTTACCCTATAATTTCTGGCTGCTGTGTTGTTCATGCACATTCATTTGCCAATAATCCCTACTACATCTTGCAATCTCATGCCTAAATCCTCTTGTTTTACTTATATTTCTTTCATGTGGTACTGAGGATTAAACCTAGGGAAATTCTACCTCCAGGCTATCCCCCAAGTCATTTTTTTTAAATTTTAAAACAGAGACTTGCTGGGTTTCTGAGGGTCTCCCTAAGTTCCTGAGGCTGGCCTTGACGCTGCAGTCCTCCTGTCTCAGCTACCCAAGTTCTGATATTACAGATATGCACCTCCTCACCCAGCTCTACCTATTCTTTAAATGCAATAAAAATACCACTTTATGAGCTCTTGAATTGAAAGTTCTCTCTGGATCCTTCCAAATCTTTTCTCTTTGTAGCTCCAGGCAATAACGTTGTCCTTCATGTTATAGTAATCAAGATACATATTTTATCTCATGATTAGATTTGTCTTCTTCGCTTCATGTACCTTTTAAGGTTGTCAGTACTGCAGATTTTCAGGAAACAGGTTGAGTGTCAAACAATAGCTTTAGCTGTCAAATGCCTGAGTGAATATATACTTGATAAGAGTTTGACTATTATAGTCTCTTATCACCATGGTGGCCACCCCTCCATGCTCTATTTTGAATAGAAGCAGAAGGAAAAAAAAACCCATAAAGCAAAGGCCCATATCAATTATGTTTCTTTCTAGCAAACTAAGTAAAACAGAAAGAAAAAAGATAAGTAGAAATTGAGCACTGATCGATAAGAAGGGGAGGATTCTGAGCATTTACTTTTTATTACAGGAAAACTATTTTTGCTTCTTTAAAAATATTAAGAA
This sequence comes from Muscardinus avellanarius, assembly GCF_963383645.1. NCBI lineage: Eukaryota > Metazoa > Chordata > Mammalia > Rodentia > Gliridae > Muscardinus > Muscardinus avellanarius. Next base: position 98,289,794 of record NC_137797.1, read on the forward strand.
TCTCTCTGAAAGGGGCCCAGTGTACCCTGTTCTACTGCATCTCAGACAATAGGAACATTCTGTTTATAGCACATTTTACACTTGCTCCATTGCAAACAAACTGTCTTTGAGTGGAGCCGCTCACCCTGCTACAGTGATGAGTGCTTTCCGGGATTCTCCATGGCATTTTTTGAGGACAAAGTCCCTCCCTTTTTTAAAATTTATTTATTTATTTATTTATTTTAAAGAAAGGCCACGTGCAGCGCCTCATTTGGTTGTGTCTGGAGTCTTGGAAGCTTGACTACCTACGTTCTCCTACAAATGGACCTTGAGAGCTTGTTTGGAGGTTCTAGCAGGGGAGCGCAAGCTACTCGTATACCCTTGAACGAAGACGGGTCCTCCTCTATTCGGGGAAGGTCGTCCCCTTTGACCGAGCGCGCAGCTTCGGGAGGGAAGCACATGGAGTGGTCAGGGAGGAAGGGGACACCCGCCTAGCCAGCCAGATCAGCCGAATCAACCCTGGCGATCAATGGGGTGACAGATGTCGCAGCCAGATCGCCCTCACATCCTCCCTCCCCGTTTTGATGCAGCGATGAGAGGTGATGTTATAGTGCATGAATCACACTTTGGGATTCAGTTATGTTCCGTGTGTGATAGAGCATCACACCACAGCCACCCCTGTGGCTCTGTGGATGGACAGCCATATCCCTGACGCCTCCAGCTTCCAGACCCCACAGCCACTGTTGATGATAAATTCCCTTCTTGAGGTTGGGCTGTCATTCTTCGACAGCTTGAAAGCAGAATGTTCTTCCTACTGCATAAATATCCTTCCATATGCAGAATTATTGTACACTCTGAAGAAAGGCAAGTAATTGAAAGGGTTGGGTGGAGAAGCTGAAAAATTAATCTTTAGCTATACGTTTTTACAATTAAAAACAGAAACCTGTTCTATCTTTCCTTTCAGGATAAAGTCACCCAGCATATGTGTAATAAATAGCTTTGTAGATTTTGAACTTCCAAGCACAGAAAATCCCATTAATGCTATTACCTTCATTTCTTTTTGGAGCTTCTGAACTAAACTCCTATCCTTTTATTTAATTGCTTATTTATTTGTTGGTTTTTGTTTGGTTGCTTATCTATTTTTATATTGAAACAGGGTCTTGCTAACTTGTTGAGAATATTGCTAAATTGTTGAGGCTGGCCTTGAACCTGTAGTCTTCCTGTCTCGGCTTTCCATGTCCTGGAATTACAGGTTTGAGCCGCCAGGCCTGGTTGTCATCTTTATTTTGCAGATGATTATCTGTCTGGTGTGCACTACCTGGCAAAGTTAGAAGTGAAAAGTCATCAAAAACATGTTTTTTGATAGAAGATAACATTTATCATTTTAAAAATATTATTAAATAATATTTACAATTTTTTAAAAGTCATCAGAAAATCACACTTGATGAACTTATTTTATTTACTGTTATTATTAGAAGGAGATGATTGAAGGCACTGAGCATTTCTCAGTGCTTTCAGCGTAAAGGAGACCTCATCCTGTCAGTGAAATGTCGTAAACAAATGCTTTCCATTGTCACGAACAAATCAATCAAGATTTACCCCAGTCTCCATCACACAAGTACCAGTAAATTTTTTCCTCTCTTTTAATTCTTCATACCCTTCCTTTCATCTACTGCTCTCTATTTTCCTCCAGCCCTTGTTCTCTTACCGATTTCTCTTTCATCCTATTTCTTTCTCCGTTTATTCCACCTCTTCCCCTTCTCTGCTCTACTTTCCTTCTTCCTTTCCCTCCCACTTTCCAGGAAGCACAAATCGATATTTGAGTCCAACACAGAAAAGCAGGTCCCCAAAATTATGATGGGCAGAGCTGGCCCAACACCTCACCTGGATATTTCAGGGCCTCTGAAACATTCTGTGCGTCTCTCTCCTGACACATAAAACGCACCCGTGCAAAAGTGTCTCCTTGATCACTCTTCTGGCTCACTCAGTAACTGTTGCTTGGGTGTTAGGATTTTGATGTAGAATGTCTCTTAGAAGAGCTTATGTATTGATAATGCAAAATGTTCAGAAGTAAAATAGTTGAGTCATGAGAGTTTCAATCCCATCAGTGGGTAGATCCATTGATGGATTAATGGATCTACTGGGTGTTAAGGTAATAAGATAGGGTGTGGTTATAGGAGGTAGGTCATAGAGGTGTGGCCTTGGGGGTTATATAGGCCCTTACCCCTTTCCCTTGCTCTCTTGCTCTCTGATGACCACCACCATACTCTGAGTTCTGCAGATGTGACCTTGCCTACAATGAACTGAAACCTCCAGAACTGTGAGCAAGTAAATCTTTCTTCCCCTAAGTTGTTGTTGTCAAGTTTATTAAGTCACTGCAGTGAGACTTCTAACTAAAACATCGGGTTCTCAGGATACCTCCTGCCCTGTGGCCATGCAGAAAGTAGAACTGGAGTCTGTCTTCACAGTCTGCAAGCATCATTCACGCATGTAAGACATCAGTCCCCCTTGGAGAGAAATGGTGAGCCTTGAGGGTAGCCACCAATGAACCCTAGGTTCAAAAGCCCAGCACCCTCAATCATTGCCCCAGCCAACCAGAAACTATGGGGTGAGAGAAATAATCATGTAGCTCTCTGAAAGCCAGCACAAATTTTATTATTGGCTAAGGTTGTCAAAATCCTTTTTCTTCATTTGCAGATATGACTATAGATATCTGCTAAAAGTCATTTTAGCTAAAGGTCCCATAGCACCGGGTCAAATTGTAGCAACAAGAAATTAGTCTTTGTTATAAGAGGGTCTACTACCTTTTAGAAAGGGATTGGGAGAAATGCCTCAAATCCCTTCTCTTACCTACCCCACCACCAGGTAGAAGTAGACATTCCATTTGACGACGGACCTATAAGATAACTTTTCAGATACTGGGTCTCCTTTTCCTACTACAGAGAACAGGAACCACCCCTTTCACCTCCTTCCTTGATGATAAAACCATTGAAGTGTGAGTAGTCAATAAGACTGTGGATAGGATGGCATTAGAAGATGCCATAGCCACACAGCATAGGAACTTTGTGTGCAAAAGGGAGAAAGCATGTCTCAGGGCTTCTGATTTCTATTCTCTTCACAAGTTTGTTATCTGAATGGTGGCTTCTACTGTTTTGATCTGGATCATCCCCCAAAAGCCCATGTATTGACAGCTTGGTCCTCAGACTATCGTGCTACTGGGAGGTGGTGGGAAATTTAGGAGGTAGGGCCTAGTGGAAGTAAGTTAGGTAATTGGGGTGTGGCCTGGAACAGGATAGTGAGAAACTGGCCCCTTCCTCTCTCTTTGTTTCCTGTATGCAAAAATGAACAGATCTCCCCTGCCACACACCCCTTCCATGATGTACTGAGCCACTATAGGTCCAAAGTATGGATTTTGTGACCATGTACTAAAGTCTATGAAACAATGAGCCAAATAAACCTTTCCTCTTTTTGATTTGATAATTTCATGTATTTTTGTAACCTTGAGCCAAAATAAACCTTTCATCTTTTTAAGCTTATTATCTCAAGTACTTTGTCACAGTAATGGAAAGCTGACTAACTCCGGAGCTCTTTCTAAGACACCTGCTCTCAGTATTTACAATTATGAACTCACTTGGAAAAAGAGTCTTTACAGATATAATAACTAAAAGGATCTGAGAGTTAGATCATTCTGAGTTAGGATGAGCCCTGATTCCATTGACAGGTGTCCTTATGAGGAAAGAGAAGCAGCAGAGACACAGAGATGAGGCTACGTGAAAATGGGGGCAAAGATTGAAATGAAGCTTCAACAGATTGCACTTGGATAAACTGTATAAACTTTTCCTCCTTTCTCATCTGAAGAAGGAGAGAGTAAGTCCTTTCTTCACAGAAAGAACAGGGGAGATAAATCCAGGTTTTGATGTACAGCAGGCATGGGGGGGGGGGAAGCCCTGGTTTTCTTCTTCCTCCCTCCCAACTTCCTCTTTTCTTTTTCCTGATCAGAAATCTGTGGTGGCTCCTCTGGTGATCTATAAAATCAAGTCCAAACTCCAGAGTGTGGGTCCAGGACCCTTCACGTTTGCCCATCACCCATCTTCCTTTTGACCCTCATTTCCATCAGGCCCTCCTAAAATTTTCTGCTTTAGGTACGCACTTATGCCTAACTGGACTACTACTTAATTCTCCCCAAATCTCAGCATATGCTGCCCACTCCTCCTCCCAGGATACTCCCTAGATCATCCAGCTCCCTCAAGATCCTCCCTACATCTTTTCCTTAATGTTTCAGTGTGAAGACACTGAACCACCTGGATTCAGCCATGGAGCACTGGGATTAAGATGGTAGTGATGGCAAGATTGAGGGCTCTGTGAGGTCATCAGTCCCATCTACTCTCCTTATGTCTCCCCATCCTAAACCCTGACTTGATTTCCACAATATTGCTCCTAACATCCCTCCTTACAGCTCATTCACACTGTGGTATAAAACAGTGATAGTAGCTTAAAATATTGTCTCTCAGGAGACTCAAAATCCTAAACCCAGATACAGAATGGCATGCTTCAACACACATAGAGATGAAAGGTGCAGAAGAGAGACAGGTATTTTATGTCATGATGAGATTCAAAGAAAAGTGATTTATTCATACATGAACACATCATAGTGTATCACCCTCCGTTTCCCATTTTGTTCCCCACACCTTCCCTTCCTATACGTTCTTTAGATTTTTTGTTGTTGTTTTGAATCTCATCATAACATAAAATTACAATGTACCAATAAAAGTGTGTGTGTGTGTGTGTGAATATTCAAAGTGATTTATTCATACATGCATACACAGCATGGCATATTATATGTTATATATAATTAGGTCTTCCTGTCTCTCTCTTCTGCACCTTTCATCTCTATGTATGTTGAACTCAGAGACAGTCTATTTCTGATCTTTTTAACTCTGAGCTACACTCCGAACCCTATTTTTTTTAACAGGGTCTTATTAAGTTGCTGAGGGTCTCACTAAATTTCTAAAGCTGGCATCCACCCTGAGATCCTCAAAAGTATTGGGAGTACAGGTGTGTGCCACTACTCTGGGCTCTTTCCTGTACTTTCTTAGTCACATCCAGATGCCCCTCTTCCTTAGGAAGGTGAGCGCAGTTCCCACCACCCTCCCACCTCAGCCCCCCTTTGTCACCTGTTTGATCTGCCTGACTCTGAGATTGGACACCACTGAGTCTTATCTCCTGACTCCTTTTCTCTTTCCCATTAGCTTTCCCTTTCTCTTTCTTCTTGCTACTTCATGTTCTGGTTGCTCCTTGAGGGTGAATTCTCCCACTTGCTCACTAGCTATTCAATTAGAGTGGACCTCAGAGGCCCATCTTCTTCCCTCCCTCCCAGACATCACCCTCAGGAAGATTGATATCACACCCTCCATCCACCCACACAGTCTACTGGCCACTGTCATTCCCAACCCTGAGTCCCCATTAGATTCACAAAGGCAAGTAAATAAATAAATCTCTAAGGGGGAGAAAAAGAGGAGGGAGGAAGATCTGGTTCAGAACTAATGAAGGTCACCTCCCAGCCAGACCTCCCATTCCCACTTCTCTGAAATGGAGCCCAGGCCTGGGGAGGTAGCTTTCTCCTTGCACAAGAATCCTGAGTGTGTTTGTGCCTGTGCATCCTGGGTCTGGTCCAGGCACAGCATATTGTTGTGGCTTTGCTGTTAAGTGTTTGGCTCAAGTTGGGCTGCACACAGAAAGGCAGCTTAGGAGCAGAAGGCACGGTACCTGTTGTGGAGGTAGAGAAGGCCTGCTTGCATGATTTGGGAAGAAGACAAGGTGAGGCCTCATGTTTATGTGGTCTGAAGCCAGCAGGTCACCCTGTGGGCTTGGTCGACAGTACTGCACTACACCATGTAATGGATAAGAAAACCATCTTGCCTACGATTTGAGAAGAAAGAAAAGCCCCATCTATTCATTCTGATTTGAATTTTCATTCATTGACAACATTTCTCAGAAAGGCAGCACACATTGGAAATGCCTGGCTTTATACCAGGAGGTACAGGAAGCCGCAGTATAAGTGCATCACTTCTTCTTAGATGGTCAATTTTTCTTTTCTTACAAGTAGCTTGAGGCAATTTAATCTTTATAATGTTAAAATTATTGCCTTGTAATTATATATTATATAATACATACATACATATATATTATGAAATAGAAAAAAGTCCACATTCATTTTTATGATAAGATAGAAGACATCAGAGCAATTTCTTGCTGTTTTCTCTGTAGCACCAGTCCCCCGGTATGCACCTCACTCCACCCCCCATTAAGGGATGCTCCTTGACAGTGTTGAGATGTTCTGCCCATCACTCCCCTCAGCCGATCTGCTGAAATGACTTTAACCCCCACAGGCCCCTTTGTTATGGTATGTATCTGGAATGTGCCCCAAAGTCTCATGTGTTGGAGGCTTGGTCAACAATGCAGCAAGTGTCAGAAATGAGGCCTGTTGGAAGTGACAGGCTCGTGGGGGCTCTGAGCTCATCAATGAACTTATGGCTTCATAGTCTAGTGGGCTGAATAGGGGTGGTGAAAACATGGGAGGTGGGCCCAGGTTGGAGAAAGATCATTGGGAAGATGTCCTTGAATGAGGTAGTTTGTCTCTGGATCTTTCCTTTTATTCTCTTCTGTTTTCCTCTGCCACCTCCTCCTCCTCTTCCTCCTTCTACTCCTCCTTCTTCTCCTCCTCCTCCTCTTCCTTCTTCTTCTTCTCCTCCTCTTCTTCCTCTTCCTCTTTCATCAACCACACACCCAGCCTTACTCTACTATAGAGCTTGGCCAAGTCACTCCAGTTTCTCAGCCTCAATTCTACATCTTTAGGAATGCGTTATATTGCTCCTGCCAACCTCACAAGTTCATGAATGTCATATTTAAGACAGTTGACTGGAATATGTCATATCCTGAGGGCTGCTAATGATGTTTCCCACCCTACGCGTTGGCCCCAATCCTGAGACCCTGAAGGAGTCCACTCTCACAAATGTGCCTCAGCAGGGTTTGAATGGGCCTTCTAGTTAGAGAAAAGACATTTGTCTTTCAGCATATGGATTATCTGTGCTTTGTACATTTACTATTCTTCCAGCAATTTAAGCTCATTCTAATGATGATGCCACCCTGGAGCACATCATATTGTGAGCCTATGAAATAGGTCCTGGAATATATTTTCCAGGTTAAGAGCCAAGAGGAGAGATGCTTCCTGGAAAGGACACCAGAACAGAAGGAACAGAGTGTTAAAGAGAAAGACTCTGGAATCATAAAACCTGGAGTCCCAGCCCTGACACTGGGTCACAGTGTGAACATTGTCCAGTTACTTGCTCTCTCTAAGCTCCATTTTGGATTGTTGCTGAGTAGTTTGGAAGTTTCCTTCCTAGCACTATAATTTTGATTCTAGACACTGTTCAAAAAAGGACACCAAGAGGTAAAGACAGAGAATAGAGTAGAACTCTAATGCATGAGCATCCCTTCACTCATTTTCACATTTATTCATTCTTCCTTTTTTCCCTTTATTTTTTAAATTTTTTATTGGTGTATAATAGTCATACATCCATTTTTGTTGTTGTTGTTGTTGGTGGTGGTGGTGGTGGTGGTGGTGGTGGTGGTTTTTGGTGGTACTGGGGTTCCTGGAAGCCCTTCTACCTCCAGGCTACACTCCCAGACCTATTTTATACTTTTTATTTGGAAACAGGGTCTCTTAAGCCAGCGCGGCTGGCTTCGAACCAGCGCGATCCTCCTGTCTCCACCTCCCAAGTGCAGGGATTACAAGCGTGCACCACCATGCCCGGCTATAGTCATACATCTTAATGGGATAAAAGATGGTGGAGACATACATGCACACCTCACCCAATTAGCCCTTACCCAATCCCCACCTCATTCCCTCCCTATCCCTCCTTCCCATGCTTGACTTAGTGATTGACTTTGAATGTTTGTTTAAGTACATCATGTGCTTTAGAGAGTTTCCTTCTTCCCCCTTCCCATCCCCTCAGTTATGTCACCTTATTTTCTCATCTATAGGATCTCCTTCTTCATCTAGAGTTCCCCCCCGCATATTAGGGAAAGCATCTGATTTCTTATTTTTTGTGACTGACTAATCTCACTCAGCATAATGTCCTCCAGTTCCATCCATTTTCCCGTAAATTATGTAGTTGTGTTTTTCTTTATGGCTGAGTAAAATTCCACTGTGCACATATCCCACAGTTTTGTAATCCATTCACCTGTTGATGGACGTCTTGACTGGTTCCCTTTCTTTAGCAAGATGTCCCTGAGCCCTACTAAATGGGAGGTGCTGTGGGGAGGAGAGAAAAGGGACTGAACACTACCCTAAGAACCCAGGGGGAAGGACCACTTCCTCACTGCCGGTAGCCAGTGAAGCCACCATTTGTCCATTGCATAATTGCCCATAAGTCATTAGGCCAGGGCAGGTAGCCATAGAGCAGGCTGAAAGCTGGATTCCTGAACTGCATTCCATCAGCCCTGTTTTCCAATGTGACCCTGAAGCAAGGCTGTCTGAAATCAGAGTAATAAGAAAAACCATCAATGTCTGAAAATACATGATGAGTCCAAACCTCAGCATATTAGATTGCAAGACCACAGAATTTCCATGTCAAAAAAAAAAAGATAAAGAAATAGCATGTACACAAAGGAGCTTGAACTAGAAATCTGGGTTGTTGCCCATGATCTGTCACTGACTATGCTATCTGTATAATTTTGACCAAGTTACTTTTCTACTCTGAGCCTTAGTTCCTGTTCTTTAAAGCCTGGGGTTGAAATGGATGGTCTCCAAGGACGCTTCTAGGTCTGATGTTACACCAGTCTGCCTCTGATATTATCCCATAAGGCAATGTTCCCTTCTGATAATTTAGCCAAATGAAAAATCCCTAAAGCCAAATACAACACCTCAGTTTCCTTTCTGTGGTTGATTAAATTAGTGAAAACCAAGCAGGTCCTCACTGGAGAGTCTGGGAAATTACTGAATCTTTCAGAGTTATTTCTGAGGTTAGAACACAGTTGTCCTTGGCTGGGACATGCAATCCCCAGAATTTCCTTAGGGTTGTGATAAAGCACAAAGAAATTCAGCAACGTAGAGAACAAGACTGAGTCTTTCCTGAACAGAAAATGCTTCTCAACTAAGGACTCTTTTTTCATTTGATAAAAAGAAGATGGATTTATTCTTGGACTCATTTTTTATATCTCCACGATCATTTTTTTTTTTTTACTTGCATAAGGTGATTCGGAGCAATTCTGAAAAATGTTTTGAGGTTCAGCTGACATTTATAGGATATTCACAGTGTCCTAGACACTGCCTAGGAACATTTGACAATAAGATTTAAGATCCCAGGGTAAGCAAGTGTGTGTGTATGTGTATATGTGTATGTACATATATGCCCATAGGTGTGTGTGGAGAGAGAGAGTTAAAGTGGGAATTTCCTTCCCTAAAGTTTTCAGAGATGAACATACTAAGTGGGACACAAAATTCCCAGCACTTTGCCTTAATTGTTCCTCAAGCCCATGTGGATCAAGGGACTTTCAGAGCCAAAGGGGAACCCATGACAGAAAACAGAGGTGAACTGAGGTCATTCAATCCTCAAGATCGAAACTAGAAAAACACAGCACTTAACAGTTCTTGGAAACTTAGAGTATCCCCCACACCAAGATAACACTCCATAGGTATTTCCTTTTGTTGGACCAAAACACCTGTATGCACATCTACCCATTCACAGCCCTTCAGGTGAGGTACAACTATCTCCATTTCAGAGACAAGGAAAACGGAACTTCGAGACATGAGCTTGCTCAAACTAGAAAAACTGAAACCCAGATGTCACTGATTCTAAAACCTGAGATTTTCCACAAAAATCCACAGTTGCAAAATAGTCCATTCTGCAACTAATGCTTGGGTCACAAATGAATTGGAAAACTCGCAGACATCACTATAGTATCCATGCAAAAGAATATCAGGGCTTCCTATGCCCTTGCATAAAAGTAATAAGAAATAATGGTGGAGTCCAGTCCCTGTGTTCAATCACATATGGTATCCTCTGACCCAGGAGCCTAGTTTTTAGTCTGCCTTTCCAGTCCTTTCTTTCTGTGAATAACAGATTGTGACTTTTCTGTATTTCAAAGGTTATGTCAGAGTCACCTTGAGAAAATCAAAACAAAGGTGCTTTGTGAGTAAATATATGCTGAATGAATGAATGAATGAATTACCATAAACCATCCATTCCAGGCTCATTAATTAATGTTACCTCATTCATCAGCTGCACTGTCCAATTTACTTTAGAGGACCAGCTGTCATCAACTCTGGAGAGCTTATCCAGGGCTGAGATAATTAGCCTCCATACTCTGGAGGGAAATGGAGGTAAATACGGTCTTCCTCTCTTGAAGAATTGCACCTTAAGAAACTGGAAGCCAGAATTGAAATGAGTTATTGACTGAATATGAAATGAGTGGATTGACCCATAGTTGGATATTAGAACTGCATAGATCTAGAAGAGGATATTTTTTGCAAAGTAACCTTCATCACATTAAAGTCGTCTAGTCAATCTTCTCTCCGAATTCTCATCAAAGTGGAAATTCTTCAGCAGGCGATCTGTAGCCCAATGTGTCAAGCATACCAGCTTACAATATAGAGACAATACTGGGCACAGTGGTGCATGCCCATAATCTCCAGTACTTGGGCAACTGAGACAGGAGGATCACAGGCTCAAGGCTTGCCTCAACAATTCAATGAGAACCTCAGAAACTTAGCAAGACCCTGTTTCAAATTAGAAAATCAAAAGGACTGGGGGTATACTCAAGGAAGAATGCCCCTAAGTGCAGTCTTCAGTACCCAAAATAAAATACAGCGATCATTTGCAGCGTATTCTAAGAAAGACCCTTCCCCTTAAAATAGTCCCTTTCTAATTAGCATCTGACAATACTTGGCATGCCATCATTCATTTCCTTGGACTGAAGTCTTTTATTTTTCCTGGAGTACAGGCAATTGGCAAGACAAGAACTGAGATGAGACTGTTCTAATAAGATTGACAAAAATTAGCAAAACACGATACCCCGTTTGAAGGCAAACATGAGCCACTCTGCGGTACTCTGTTGGGCAGGGGCCAGCCCACTGAGTCTAGTGGGCTACCAAGGAAAGGACATAATATAGAGAAATATCTGTGCATGCACATATGAATGAGTGTATATGTGTGTGCATGCTGGGAAGGAGGCTGTTTGAGAGAAATTCGCCAGCCAGGCTGCCTACCAAGTGTTATTCTTTGCTACCTTCCCTCTGGTCCACTCCATCTTATGTTTCCTCTTCTCTCAGCTCTATGTAGAATTTCTTGAAAGCCTCCTAGCTAGACCTTAGAATCACTGTGCAAGTTTAGCAAACCAGCCTCCAGAACTAGGCAGCTGCAAGTATGGCCAAGGCAGCCAGGCCCAGAACAGAACTGGAAGTTAAGAAGTTTGGTTTCCATTCTGGCTCTGCCACTAGGAGGTGGGTGGCCTTAGGTCCTCTGAAGTTTCATCCTTCGGTAAGAGACTCTGCGTTGTCTGGGAGCATCTCAATTCATTGCTTCTCCCTATATCTTGGAATCACTCATCAAAACCAAGTCAGCATGCTCTTTAGCCACAGGCAACTAATAATGTGTACAGAGAGCTAGTTAAGTTGTGTGTGTGTGTGTGTGTGTGTGTGTGTGTGTGTGTGTGTGTGTTATGTGTGTATACATAGGGTGGGAGTAGAGAAGACGAGCTTAGTCTCATTCTTTCTTTTATACAAGTCAACCAACATCTGGGCATCAGGCACTAAATTAGTTATACCTTAAAAAAAAGTACTGTGAATTTATTTTAAAAAATGTTAACAAATATATAAATCAGAGGAGTTCATCAGACTATGCAAGTAGGTCTGGCATAAGGACATAAAGACCATCAGAATAGGTGAGGTCAAGTGAGAACACTAATCCCAGAAGACAGTATGAAAATGGTGTGACTTGAGGAGGAAGAGAGGGAAAAGGTCACTCTGGGCATAATTTGGCTTCGACATCAACTTTCCCTCTAGTAGAAGTTGGCTAAGTAAGAAGCACGCTCCTCGCTCTTCCCCTATAAATGGGCTGGGATCTTTCCCCAAAGCACTATTATGCATTCAAACATTCTCTTACTATATTTATGTGGGAAAGAAAGAAAATAATTCACAGCCTCCCCCGTTCTTTTTCTTGCTGCTCTCCATTTGTCTCTGTCGCTGGCGTGCTATTTCACTAGAGAGGAATGTCCTATTTTTAAGGGGTGGAAGGCAGTATGTGGGGTGGAGGTTATACTAATAAATTTTGACATGGAAAAAAGAAGACCTTCTCTTATTTCCCTGTGATAAAGGAGAACCAAACCAAGAATCTTAAAACTCACTGTCATCGCAAAGAGATAGGAAAAACTTCAGGAGGGAAGGGCTGTTTCAGTGGCAGCTTAGCCCAGATATATTTTTTCAAGGGGGTTGAATAATAGACGCTGGAGTCCCCTATTATTTTATTAATATTCTAGACTCCCATGAATTTTCCAGATCTCCTCTGTGACTGGGCACTTCCTTTTCCCCAAAATGTGGTGCCCATGTCTACCTACCCCTGGTTGATACCAATCCCATATCACCTGTTTCATTGCTATGTATTTAAAGATGATCTTCTGTGTTCCAAGAATTATCATGACGGTTCTCATCAGTCTTCTAATCAATGAAGTGCCTCAGAATGTAAGGAACTCAAAGATGAATAGAAGATTTTGCCTGTTGTGAGTATATTCCTTTGCTGGGGCTACCATCACAAAACATCACAGACCATGTAGCTTGGACAATAGAACTTATTTTTCATCATTCTGGAGGCTATAAATGCAAGATTAGAAGGTGTCTGCAGGTTTGGTTTCTTAAGAGGGATCTCTCCTTGGCTTGTAGCTGGCTGCTTCCTCTCTGCGTCCTCACATGCCCCCCCATTTTTTTCTGTGCATGTTTAGTGTCCATATATTCTAATTTTCTCTTCTTATAAAGACACTCAGCAGATTGGATTAGGGCACACTCTAAGGATGTTATCTTTTTTTTTTTTATTGGTGCACTGTATTCATACATCATAGTGGGATACAAACTTTTGTAGACATACATGCACACAACGCCCTGTCAGCCCCCACCTGATCCCTACCCTATTCTCTCCCCATCCCTCCCTTCCATGCTTGGCTTAGTGGTTGACATCTAGTATTATAGCAATTTATCCAAAATTAAAAATGATAATCTCACATAACAGTTTCATTTGTCTGATACCAAGCTTTTGATGACTTAAAGATAACATTTCAATATTTCTTTTTTACTTTCTTTCTTACCAGAGAATATGTTTTTTCTATTTTTTTAGGTGAAACTATCATATATTTATATATTTATTTTTCAGAAAGAAAAATCTATCCTAATATGGAAAATGGACTCTAGATACCCAAAACGATCTTGAAAAAGAACAAAGCTAGAAGATATATATTTTCTGATTTCAGTGTAGTACTATTCTAAAGGCAGATATATAAACCATTGGAGTTAAATAAAAGCCTAGAGCTAAATTCTTCCCTATATTGTCAAGTTATTTTTGACAAGGTTTCCACGAACATTTGGTGGTAGAAATAATAATCTTTTAACTAAATATTGTTGAAACATAATAATTACATGGAAAAGAATAAAGTTGGACCCTTACCTAATCCCATATACAAATATTAACTCAAAATAGATAAAAGACCTAAATATAAATCTTAAGACTATAAACTTTTAGGAGAAAATCTGGGTCATAAAACCTCACAACATTGAAATTGGCAGTGATTTCTTGGATATGATTTCAATGGCACAGGCAACAGAAGAGTATACAAACTCCCTAAAAAATAAAAGAAAATATTGTATATCCAAAGACAATGTAAACAGAGTTAAAAGTTATTAATAGAATGGGATAAAATATTTCCAAATGCTATATCTGAAGGTATATTAATATTCCAACTAGAAATCCTAAAAATTAACAACAATAAAGGCAAACAATACCATTTAGAGATAGGTAAAAGACTAACATAAATAATGAATCTCCACAGATAACCAATCTTAGTTGTCTGTTGGATGGAAACTCTTGTTTCTCTGGTTCTGGAGTGTGTTACCTATTTCTTCTTTGTAGTTAATCTCTTTGAGTATTTTCTCTAGTGCTGGTTTTGAAGACATAAATTCCTTCAGTTTCTGTTTGTCATGGAAGCTTCTTATTTCTCCATCTAATTTGATAGAAAGTTTTGCTGGGTAGGAAATTTTTGGCTGGAAGTTGTTTTCTTTCAGAGTTTGGAATATGTTACTCCAAGCCCTTCTGGCTCTCATGACTTGGTTTGGAAAGTCTGGAGTGATTCTAATTGGTTTGCCTCTGGATGTCACTTGGCCCTTTGTTTTTGTTGCCTTTAAGATTCTCTGCTTGGTTTCCACATTGGTCATTTTGACAATTATGTGGCGTGGGGATCCTCTTCTCCGATCCCGTCTAAAGGGAGTTCTATAAGTTTCCTGGACCTGTGTATCAACCTCTTGCTCTATGTTTGGAAATTTTTCTGCTATTACTTCCTTGAAGAGATTGTTGATCCCTTTGGTTTCACTTTCTTTTCCCTCCTCTATTCCAATTATTCTTAGGTTAGCTCTCTTAAAATGGGCGCATATTTCTTCAATATCAGATTCCTGCTGTCGGATATTTTTTCCTAGATTAGAAACTATGCGTTCATTTTTGGAATGATCATCTTCTAAGAGTGAGATTCTGTTCTCCATGTGGTCTAATCGGTTGTTTGTGCTTTGAATTGAGGCCTTTACTTCATTAATTGCATCCTTTATCTCTTTTTGGCTCTCTCTGAATTCTTTTCGAAGCACCTCTATTATTTCTACAGTTATTTTCCTGATTTGATCTTCTAGAAATCTCTGATTTTCTGTTTTATCGGGTTCTGATGTTGTGGGGTTGTGGGCATTCATTGCTCCAGTATTATTCCTCTTTCCCATGATTTAGGAAGTTTGTGCCTTCTCTGGGTTCTTCCCTTGGATCACTATGACTTCACTTAAGGTGTTCTGGATCTCGAGTGTGTAGTATCTCAGACCCCACTACTCCTTTACTGGGTTGTATTACAGAGTCTCCAACCCAGAGAGTTGATAGAGGCTGCTTTAGACTGTGGGGGGTGCCAGGTTGCATGTTCTCCTATGGTGTGATATCTCTGCCACCGCCACTCCCCCACTGGGTCAAGTCCCAGGGAGTACAGTACTGGGATTTCTCCTCTGTGGCCCGCAATTTGACTCACTGTTCTTGAGTACACAGATGTAGCTGTACTGGATTCGGTGAATTCTCTGCTGCTGCCACCGGTGGCAATATGGCGCCACTGCTACGTCCTCAGCCGTGAGGCTGGCGTATTTCTTCTTGGTTTTGATTTCCACTCTGAATCCCTGTGGCGTGTACTGAGCTCAGCCACTGGCAGCTTTAGATTTTACCTGCGGTGAGAAATCCCGCCTGGCTGTTCCGCAGCGGCTCACCTCAGCTTGCTGTAGCCGTCCGGTGAAGTCGCCGCTGCCGCCGGCAGTATGGCGCTGTTGCCGTGGCCTCGGGCGTGAGGCTGGTGTATCTCCTCTGTGGCTCTGAGCTCTGTTCTCAGTCCGCTTTCTCTCTGGAGCCTGGTGATTTTTTTTGTTTCTCTGGTGATGGTGTTTTCTGGCTATGAAAGGCGCTGATTTTGTGGTAATGGAGATTAGTTGTTAGCGGGGCTCTTAAGCCCCGCTTTTCTCGGTCGCCATCTTCCTGGAAGTCAGGATGTTATCTTAACTCAATCATCTCTTTAAGATCTACATCCTCTGAATATAGTCACGTTCTGAAACTACTGAGAATCAGAACTTCAACATGTGAATTGGAAAGGAGGCACAATTCAGTCCATGAAAGCAAAGCAGCCCCTAAGTTCCTAATAACACAAGCTGTGTATGTGTGCTCAGGATGTTGACTGTTTCTGCTCAGCCCATCAGTGAGGTTAGGGCTTGGAGAAAGGGTGATATTTTGACTTGATGGCTCTGGGGATTCCTTTTGTTTGTTTGTTTTTGGTTTGGGGATTTTTTTGTCTTTTTTTTTTTTTTAGGCAGATGACCATAGGTGAAGAATGGACCAGAGTGGTGAAAGGCTTAGGTGTTCCACTTAGGAATTGGTTGGGTCATTTTAGAACAGTGAGGAGCCATGGGGAAGGAATAGAGGTTGCCCTATTACAAACATACAAAGTCTCTCAAAAGACTCCAGGGGATGGGGTGCTCTTCTAGTCTCTCAGAAGAGACAAATGCTACTCAGGTCAGAGCTGATGGAAGGTTATTGGCTAGAGAAAATAAACACTTTCTTTTTTATAGAGACTTACAGACACAAAGTCATTAGTTTTCCTTGCACTTGAACTAAAACCATATAGAAGCCCCTAAAATCTGTGTGTGGAATCTCTGTAGTCATGTTAGCTGTTAGATAATTCAATTACTTCTTGGAAGAGTGAGATATGGCTTCTCTTTCTCATCACATTTTTCTTGGGAGAGAAATGTGTGCCTTCTGCTAGCTGTCTTATGTGTCCAATTCTAAACCTCAAGGCCAAGTTCTCAAAATAGGTGCTGGGGCCATTTGTCTGATAGGTGAATCAAGATGAGTCTCACCTGCTCCATCCAAAGAGGCTTCTCTAACAGTAGGAACAGAAATTTGTCCTCTGTAAATGTCAAAGCACAACATTTTTCTGTTTCAAGAGAGCCATATGATTGGATTTTTTTCTTATAGCTTTCCATTCCTTCACTCTACATTTGTCAAGCATCTTGTATGTGTCAACGCCGATGGAACAAAGATAAATATGACCCAGTCCAGAGAAGTCCCTCGCTGCCTGGTAGAAATCAAGCAGATACAAGGGGATAAAATAAAATGCCACATAACAAATTTCTTATTGGAACTATGAGCCAGGGACCCCAAAGGAAGAGTCATACCTTAGTGGGTATTGTCCTCAGGCAGAGGACACTATGATGTATAATGACCTACCAAGATGCCTAGGCCAAATAAATGGATCATTGACTTATACAGAGCCCTGGAACTTCAGTTCAATCACTACAAAAAACCATGCACCTAGGAGATATAAACTGACAGGCAACCCATCAATCTCTCAAACCTATACTAACTGTCTATTATATAAAATGTATTGGATTCTAACACTGTTGGAGATGGAAGAACCTAGAACAACAGGAAGAGAAAATAGTTAGCTTCTGTTGACCATAAGACACCGTGGTGGGATATTTGACATCTATTATTTAATCCTGAACATCTATTATTTAATCTATTATTTATCTCCACTGTCAAGGAACTGAAGCAGTGTGGGTTGCTGATGTTCACATAGACAGCAAGGGGCAAACTGCTATGATTCCAAAGCCACGTCCAATGCACTGGTCCTTAGTAGTCTGGAAAAGGCAGAGAGGACATGTTTTGTTAAAAAAAAAGGGGGGGGGGGAGAGGAGAAGAGAAACACCTGCTGGGAAGTAAGGTGACAGCCTGGATAGCTATGTGAGAAGAGACGCCCACGACAGATAGCATCCCACTGATTCAAGCATCCAGACCAATGTCCAGGGACTGCAGTATATGTGGTGTTACTGGATCAGCATTAAGTGCTGCTACAAATATATACATTTTGCTCACATGTGCATTACTACTACTTTTTAGAAAACTGTATGTTAAGATTATCAATAGCATTTATTTAAAAAAACTGTAGAGTGAGGTTTTATATTTATGTATGTATATATGTAAGTATTGATTGATTTATTTCGTACTAGGGATTGAATCCAAGGGCATTCTACCTTTGAGCTATACTCCCAGCCCTTTTTATTTTTTCTTTTAGAAGCAAGGTCTTGCTGGTCTATTGAGGACCTCGCCCAGAGGTCAATGTCTTTATAATGTAATTATAATGTCCAATCTGCCCCGTGTCTTTATAAGCACTCTGAGGGCCTCGCTAAGTTGCTGAGGCTGGTCTTGAACCTACAATACTCCTGTCTCTGCCTCCCAAGTATTGGGATTACAGGTGTGCACCCATTACACCTGGCTTTTAGAATATCTTCTATCATCATGAACATTCTCAGTTACTGTTATGTGTAGGGCATGATGGCCTTTGTGGGCTTTGACATCAAAGCTTGGTCTTCATTTTGGAATAGATTATGTGCCAAAGGACTAAGGGAATTGTTGGGTGTGATTCCCTCTGCTTCATCTCTATGAAGGTTGATCAAAGTGCCAGGCACTATGGCAAGAAACACTGCACATTGCCTTACATTAGCAATGAAACAACTCTATGAGTAGGTAACATTATCATCCCTATTGTTCAGCTGAGAGAACCAGGACTCAGACAGATCAAATAACTAGTTCAAGGTTGTGCAGCTGTTCCTAAGCATGTTAACATATTAGCTCATTTAGCGCTCATAATACCCCGATGAAGTGCATGCTATTATTACCATCGTCCTCTCTATTCTACAGACCAGAAAACAGAAGTCCCAACAAGCTCAGCAACCTGCCCAAGGTCACACAGCTGGTAAGACCTTGAAATGGGATTTGGCCTTGCACTTGGATTCAACAGACAGAGCCCACCTCTTAGCTGCTAGCCTCTCTCCCCAACCTGAGAAGCCATGAATCTGCCTTCTTCATCCATTCTGTTGCTCAGACTCCAGACTGACTCCCTTCCAGATTCGACCTCCCTTCCATGGGTGTAAAAAAGACCTGCCTGCACACCCCCAGAGTAAGAAGGCACCTTGCTTCCAGAAGGCTTTCACCGGGAACTATTCAATAAACTGAGCAAAGTTTATTGCAGTTTATTAATCATGCTAATAGACCGACGCTCTGGACATAATCATGTACAAGATAAACTATCCAGTGGAAAGAAAAGGAAATTCCTTGCACTCAAAGCCAAAAGACATCAAGATGGAACTCCTCCTGGCGATCATTTTGCTAATTAGCCACGAGGGACTTCAGACTCTTCCGAGGACCTCAGCCAACTTCACTGCCTCCTACCTCCATCTCACCAGTTCCCTTTTGCCTGGGATTCAGCCCCTCTGGACGGAATCTGAAGTTCTCTTGATGGCCCCCGAGGTTGCGTTTGCTTCTGAGCAAACATAGACTTGGCTCTGAGGCTCCCCGTGCTGCTCATTCACATGCAGACTGTTCGCTGTGGAGCCAGATTGCTGCTCTCCTAGCCTGGCAGGGTCGCTTTTTTGAATTGAAACAGATTTGACATTTTTTTTTGTTCTTTTTCTTTCATTTTTAATTTGATTTTTCTCAGTTCTTTTTTCCTCCAGCATTACAAGTCTCAAAATTCTTTTGAATGTTATTTCTATCATGCATTAGATTAATATTTCTAGGAATGGAGTGATCCACCCATTGGGAAGGCATGAATTTGTTTCTTCTAAGTCACTGATAGGAACTGATGGCAGGCTGACCTTACACTGAGACAGCCCGGCTCCCCATTGGCCAAGCTTCTGCAGCACACTTTCGGTGAATACTGCCTAGATCCTAGAGACTGCCACTTTCTAGACTAGCAACTTAGAACCATTGATTTAATCATCTACCTTACCATACAGATATAAACTAAAAATATTCACATCTTTTTTTCTCATGACGAATACTCTTGTGACATTTAATAACATTCTAGAATATTTAGTAATGTTTAATATCTATTAAATAATTCAGTTTGATCTACTGTGTCCCAAAGCCATCTTTCTCTCCCGTTTTGAAAATATAAACATTTGTTCATGTCCAGTAGGGGATCTCTTTTTGATAGTTCAAAAATTATGAACAATGATCTAAGATCCTAAAGATTAATTTACTTAATATGTTCACAGGTAGTTCGGTGGAGCCAGATCTGAATTTAAAGAGGTGGCTGCATGTCCTGGTATCTCCTTGCCTACTCTTCCATAGAGACCACGAGTAGCTAGTATTTGGAGTTTATTTATTCTTCTCTAGAGACACACATGAAAACTGCCCTCTTTTGTTATCTGTTTATGGAGAAGAGGGTTCTTTTTCTTTCTTTCTTTCTTTCTTTCTTTCTTTCTTTCTTTTTTTTTTGGGGGGGGTGGTGGTACTGGGGGTGGAACCCAGAGGCTTTCTACTTCTGGGCTATACTCCCAGACCCATTATATATATATTTTTTTAAACAGGGTCTCACTAAGTTGCTGAGAGCTTCACTAAGTAGCTGAGGCTGGCTTCGAACCTGCGCTATCCTCCTGTCTCAGCCTCCCAAGCGTGGGGATTACAAGCGTGTGCCACCGCCCGGCTTGAGAGGGTTCTCCTTGTTCATCAAAGTCACCTGCAAATGCCTACTACATACATGTGCCTGATGCCCTAGTGATCTCAGCCCCTGAAACTGATTAGCCAGTTTTAAAAAACTGGGATGGAATTTAGAGATTATCTAGTTCAGCTCCTTAATCTACAGACATCAAAGGGGAATCTCACGGAGAGAAGAAATGGCTCCATGAATATGACATGGCATGTCCATCCTGGAGACAAGTTTAAACCGCGGTCTTCTGATCCCTAGTCCAGCGCTCTTTCCCACATACCAGATTATTTATCTAGGCCATAAATGGCATATCAGAGGAAGCCACTAATGATGGTGCAATGTATTTGAGCTAAACAGTAATAAAACGATGTGACAGATTGACTCTGGATCGTCTCCAAAGGCTCCGGTGTTGAAGGCGTGGTCCCCAGTGCAGCATCAGTTAGAAGTGGGGCTTTTGAAAAATGACTGGGTCCTGAGGAATCTGACTTCATCAGTACATTAATCCATGCAGAGCTCCATACACCACTGGGAGGTGGTAGAAACTGCAGGAAGTGGAGGCGTGGGTGGAGTAGGTCACGGGATGTGCCCTTAGGGTTATCTCATTTCTGGAACCCCCATGTCTCTTCTCTTCTCTTCTCTTTTCTTCTTCTTCTTCTTCTTCTTCTTCTTCTTCTTCTTCTTCTTCTTCTTCTTCTTCTTCTTCTTCTTCTTCTCCTCCTCCTCCTCCTCCTCCTCCTCCTCTTCCTCCTCCTCCTTCTCCTCCTCTTCCTCCTCCTCCTCCTCCTTCTTCTTCTCTCTCTCCCTCTCTCCCTCCCCCCCTCCTCTCCCCTTCTCTCTCTCTCTCTCTCTCTCTCTCTCTCTCTCTCTCTCTCTCTCTCTCTCTCTCTCTCTCTCTCTCCTTCCCAGCATCTATGATATGATGTACTGACTCACTGCAGGCTCACGGCAGTGGAGCCATGGCCCGAAACCTGTGAGACTGTGACCCAAACCCCAGATTTCCTTCTCTATGTGGTGTCTCTCAATTACTTGTTAGAGCGACGAAAAAAAAAAAAAGTGAATGCAAGCTACCAACAATTTTATTTAAGGGCACTGCAAGTAAGGAGCCAGAAATACAAGTGAGCATAACTCTTACATATTTTGCTTCAAAGGGTCCTATATTCTCTTTCCTTTCATTCCCTCCACCTGCCTTAGTAATGACTGCATTAATGAAGCACTTAGTGGTATGGTGGGTGCTATTTCTAAGTACTCTAATAGAATCACTCATTTGATAACCCAAATACCCTAATAAGGCAGGTGCTATTTAATCATCATCTCCATTTTATAGATGTGGAAACTAAGGCTCAGAAATGTTCAGTAATTACTTTAAACTTGTATAGCTGCTTACAAAATTTGTACTCAAAAGGCATGCTCCAGGATTTGAATTCTTTTTTTCCCCTATATTTTATAAAAACAGGGTCTCACTGAGTTGCAAAGGGCCTCACTAAGTAGCTGAGGCTGTCTGCAAACTGTGATCCTCCTGTCTCAGCCTCCCTAATGCTAGGATTACAAGTGTGTGCCACCATGCCCAGCTAGGATTTGAATTCTTAACTAAAGCAAATCTCTCCTGCCCACATGTGACTTCTAGGGGCACATAAACCAGCCAGGCCTCCCTAAAAGGAGGAGAATGTCCCTGAGCTAGTTGATCTAAGATATTGGTACATGCCAATGAGTACCAATGAGCTACCCTTCTGAGATCTTATCTTTTTACAAAAAGGGGGCATCTTTGTAAAGAAAAATTAATTCAACATAGCCAGGCATGGTGGCACATGCTTGTAATCCCAGTACTTGGGAGGCCAAGACAGGAAGATTGTAGGTTCAAAGCCAGCCTCAGCTACTGAGTGAGGCCCTCCACAACTTAGTGAGACCCTGTTTAAAAATAAGAAATAAAAAATAGGACCGAGAGTATAGCTCAGAGGTAGAATGTCCCTGGGTTCAATCCCTAGTACCGCCAAAAAAAATTTATTTTCAATAAACATTTTTTTCAAATAAAAGTCTCATAAGGGATATTTTAAGGATTTTTTTCCTCAGGAGAGTTAATCTTGTCCTTCCTCTTGCATGACAATGTCATCCACTTGGAGTTTGACACTTAATTACATACAATACCTCGCCACCATTCCTTTTTTCTGTCATCCCTCCACTGAGGCAATTTCATGCCAGGACAATGTAGAACCCATCACTTGGTGGGGCCTGTATTCTAGGCACAGTACCAAGGGCCGTACATATGTTATTCTATTTAATCACCGAAGCAATTCATTTTACACACGAAGAAACATCAGCTCAGGGAAGCAATTACATGTTATTAAACATCTTGCCTAAGTTCTCCAGCTGGAAAGTATCTAAAAAAAAAAAAAAAAAGACTTGGGATTCAAAACAAGTTTGTTTGGTTCTACAACCCTGTTTCTCTTCCCTCCTCCCCTCCTCTCTTGGTCTTCTCTATTGTATTATAGATGTAAAATACATGCATATTATCAGGTATATGCATGTTTCCATTTTAGGTGTATTTAACTTTATTATGAAATATTCCTCTTTATTTCTAGAAAGAAGTCCTTCTTTATATTTTATCCAATATTTGTTATGTCATCTCTTTGGGGTTAATATTTTCATGGTATATGTTTTATTTTTATTTATTTATTTTTAAGGTACTGGGGATGGAACCCAGGGGCATTCTACCTCCGAGTTACACCCCCAGCCCTATTTTTTATTCTTTATTTTGAAACAGGATATGACTGAGTTGCAAAGGGCCTCACTGAGTAACTGGGGCTGTCCGCGAACTGCGATCCTCTTGTCTCAGCCTCCCGAATGCTGGGATGACAAGTGTCATCCCCCCAACATGCCCGACATGGTATATGTTTTATAATCCTCTTGCTTTCAACTTTTCTCCATATAATTTTCATATACTGTTTTTGTAAGGAAATTCATCTTCTCTTCAGTTGAATTATCTAGATAACTTTATTTCACTATTTTCATTTGCAAGTAAATTAATAAGCAATATTTGGATGGGGGAGTTGCTTCACTCCCATTTTACTATTAGTCTTGTTTCTTTAGCCTCTGTACTCTGTTTCATTCTCTTTTCTGGCCTTCTTTGGAATTAATTAATATTTTTCCTATCCCCTACATTTGTATCTCAAACATTCTCTTGCAACTCATTTTGTAGTTATATTATAGTATACAACCTTGAATTATTAAAGTCTAATATACATGAGAATTTTTATAATTTCCCAAAGAAGGCAAGGCCTTTAGAGTCTTTTACCTACTTGCAATTTACTACACTTTGTGAAATTACTATCATGAATTGGATTCCATGAGATATTTTGTAGTTTCATAGAGTTGATATCCATTGACATTTGTCACATATTTAACTTTTCTGTTGCTTTCTGTTACTGTCTTTCCTATTCCTATACTTTTATAGGAAACCATTTCCCTCCTGCAGGGATAATTCCTTTTAGTGTACATCTTCCAATAATGAATTACCTCACATTTTAATAATCTGAAAATAGCTTCACTTTAGATATTTTTGAAAGATGTTTTTTACTGGATAAAGAATTCAACACCGACAGTTATTTACTTCTGCACTGTAATACTCATTTTTTTTTCTGGCTTCTGTAACTTCTGTTAAAAAGTCATTGATCAATCTTGCTTCAATTGAATATAAGATTTTCTCCTGTGGCAATTTTATTTCTTTCCTTTTGTCTTTATTTTCAACAGATTCATGTGGTTTATCAAATGTAGAGTGATTCTATTTCTATGTGTCCTACTCTAGGTATGCTGAACTTCTTGAATATAGGGGTTGGTATCTTTCACCGATTTTCAAAAAATTCTTGACATGATCTCTTCAGACATTGTTGTGCATCATTCTCCATTTTCTCTTCTTCTAGGATACCAATCGTGTGTGTGTGTGTGTGTGTGTGTGTGTGTGTGTGTGTGTGTGTATCTATTTGATCTTTTCTTGGTGTATCATATGGTTAACACTGTTTTATGCATATTCCACTATTTTGCACATCATGAATTAATCTAGATCTTTTCTACTGACCTAGCTTCTGGTACACTAATGTTTCTTATTTACATCTAACCTTATTTACATCGTTAATTTTTGATAGAAGTCTCCCGTTCTACACTTACATTTTATTATTTTAAGTACATCCCTATTCTTTCATGAAAGTCTTCACTTTGCTATATGTATTTTGAACACAATCACAGCTATTTTAAAAATCTTTCTGGGGCTGGGAATGTATCCCAGTGGCAGAATGCTCTTCTAGCAAGCAAAAACCCTGGGTTCAATGCCCAGGATCAGAAAAAAAAAAATTAAAGGTAAAATAAATCTGTCATCTAATGGCTTCGGTGTAATTGAATGTAAATGTTTGGGTTCTCTTTATATTATGTAATTTTTTTATCCCTTGGTTCTACATCACTTGAACATATTTCTTGGTAATGTATAATTGAATAATGGAATGTTAAACAAATAGCAGGCTATAATCTTCCTCCAGTAAAGATTTTCTTTAGCTCTGCCATGCAGTCAAGCTAAGGAAAGATCATCTTAATGTTATTTTAAATTGAGATCATTGAAAAATTTTTTTTGTTTTTTGTTTTAAATTCTATTTTGGTTTCCTGTTGCTCCCAATAAGTAGCCTGAGAACAATAGAAACTGAAAGTCCTTCCACTGTGAATCTTCAAGTCCAATTTTATCTCTGAAGCGTGGAGACATTGCTGAAAGTTCTCGTTCACGTCCGTGTTTCCAGCCACCATTTAAAAACCAACATAGGCATCGTGGGTAAAATAAAATGAAGGTCATCCCTGTGCCCTCAGATTCATGCTGCATTGGTGGCACTCCGCTTTACTTCACCGTATCTAACCCCTTTTAATTGTGGGACTTTCAGACATAAAGATAAAGGTCTTTACGTCTTTGTGACAGTGAGCAGTCAGACCAGAATTTATAATTTAATTTTTATGGCAATTTACTTACTTTTTATCTCTCCATATATTTATCCCTCTGTCCATTTATCTATTCATCTCATTTTATTCATTAAGGACATCAGAGTGCTTAACATTTTAGCATGCATTCAATTAACTAGAGCTCAATATCATTAAACAGATATGAATTATATGAATCTTAGATGAACAGGCACTGTTTTGACAAATGTATACACTGTATAAACCCAACCTCAATCACTCCAGGAAACTCCCTCACATCTCTTCCCAGTCATTTCTCACTCCCCCCACCACAGACGTAACTGATACTATGATTTTTTCGTCCAATAGGT